>NC_057810.1:238971341-239003614 GCF_018294505.1 Triticum aestivum
TTCGCCTCCGCCCGGTCGCCCGAGCGCGCCCGCGACGCCCTCCGCCATCGCCGCGCGGGATCCGGCCGGATCCGGCCGGGTCAGCCCGTCCCCGCCCGTCTCCGGCCATCTCCACCCTTCTCCGGCGAGTTCTCCCGCGTGCCTTGGAATCCGTGCCCGATCCAGATCTGAAAGGTTGACCTCCAGATTTCCCTAAGTCCCTGAAATATTTGCATTATGGTCCCCTGTTCATCGCATCATAACTTGTCGCATAGTGCTCCATTTCGTGCGTGTAATATGTGAAAATGTTCACCTCAACGAGTACTTCATTTTGTTACATTGCATCATGTTCATTTGAGTCCATCTTGATGCCTGAATCATCGTTGCAAGAGTGCTAGTTGATGTTAATCTGCTGAAACTGTTATAACTTGATTTGTCATTTTTGTTGCATTTGATGTGTGCATCCTATGAGCATGAGCTCTACATTTCTTTGTGCTACATCATGCCATCTTTACAGTGGTGCCATCCATGTATTTTTGTGAGTTGTGTAGTGAGTGCATCAAGCTTGTGTAGTAGAGTACTTGCTGTTGTTGTTTTGCTAGTCTGTTTCTGTTATATTATGATGCTATGTAAACCTGATGCTACAAGTCATTCTATGCATAATCTGGAGATGTTCACTAAGGATATTTTGTTATACATGTCATGATCTATCCATTCATGCCCCTGGTTGCATTTATAGCCTGTTGTAGCCTGTTGTTAGCTTGCTCCAAACTTGCTAAATAATGTTGTTGTCAGCCTGTTAACATTAATTTCAGTTTTGCCATGTGTTTTGTTAGTGATCCATGCACCCTATGAACTTGTCTTGCCATGCTTAGCTTCTCAAGCATGTCTTATTACTGTTGGTTGCCTTGCCATGCCATGTATTGCTCTGTGGTGAGCGGCTCAAGCTCACCAACATGCCTACTTATTGTTGTTCCTGCCATGTATGAATCTGTCATATAACTTGCCATGTTTACATGGGTGCCATCATATTTTCTGTGCCTTTTTGGCTCATGGTCAATAAGGGACTTTTGTTCTATGCAATTAGTAGATTAATGCCATGCCTTTGTTTGCCATGATAAGTTTCTGTAACATGTTGTTTGATAGCTCTAAACATTGCAACCTGATGTTATTTCCGCAGAGTCTGAAACTGTTATTATTTGCAATCTTGCCATGTCTTTTTGAGCATGTTCTAGTGATTTCTGGAGTTAGCTCAGTGTTCATGTTTTGTAATGCTTTACCTGTACTTCATGCCCATGCCTTTGTTCTTATGTTAGGGTGCTGTAGCATGTTGTTTTGGTGCTTGAAATACGCCTAGTTGCTGTTTTGGACAGATTGTTGTCATACCTTGTAGGATGTGTATGTGTTGAACCGTTGCTCCGTTTTGAGCGTGATCTATATGAAACTTGCTTGATTTTGCATGTAGCTTCATATTATCATGTTGCATCCTTGTTTTGGTGTGTTTGCTTGATGTTTGTTTGCATTTTGCATGAATGCCATGTTTAACTTGTTTTGCTCATATCTTCTAGGCCGTAGCTCCGAACTAAATGAACTTTATATGTAACTTGACTAGAATTTCGTGTAGATCATCTTGGTGCATCTTAACTTGCTGTTTAACTACTTGAACTTAAGGTTTATTCAGTTCTGGACCAATTTCTAAATTTTATATGAGGACTTACCGGAATTGTTATATATTGTTTCTGGCCTCATTTAAACTTGCCTTGATGTGCTGTTCTTGTTTGCATCATCTCTTGCCATGAGTAGCCTCATCTAGCTTTGTCATGCATCATGCTTGGTTGAGCATCATGCCTTGTCATGTGTGGTGTGTTTACCATGTTGTGTGCTTCTTCGCGATAGTTCCTGTTTCGTTGCGATCGTGAGGATGCGTTCATCTACGTGTGGTTCGTCTTCGTGGCTTCATCTTCTTCATGGACTCGTTCTTCTTCCTAGCGGGATTTCAGGCAAGATGATCATCACCTTGGATCTCACTACTATCATTGCTATGCTAGTTGCTTCATTCTATTGCTTTGTTGCGCTACCTATCATTTGCTCTTAAAGCCTCCCAATTTGCCATGTCAACCTCTAACCTTTTGCACCCTTCCTAGCAAACCATTGCTTGGCTATGTTACCGCTTAGCTCAGCCCCTCTTATAGTGTTGTTAGTTGCAGGTGAAGTTGAAGGTTACCCCATGATGGACAGGATTATGTTGGGATATCACAATATCTCTTATTTAATTAATGCATCTATATATTTTGTAAAGGGTGGAAGGCTCGGCCTTATGCCTGGTGTTTTGTTCCACTCTTGCCGCCCTAGTTTCCGTCATACCGGTGTTATGTTCCCAGATTTTGCGTTCCTTACGCGGTCGGGTGATTTATGGGACCCCCTTGACAGTTCGCTTTGAATAAAGCTCCTCCACCAAGGCCCAACCTTGGTTTTAACATTTGCCTCACCACCACCTACCTTTCCCTTGGGAGTAATTAACCCAAGGGTCATCTTTATTTTAGCGCCCCCACCCTTGGGCCAGTGCTTCTCTAAGTGGTGGTCCGAACCGAGCCGCCTGCGGGGCCCCCTCGGGCAACTCGAGGTCTGGTTTTACTCATAGCCTATCTCATCCGGTGTTGCCCTGAGAACGAGATATGTGCAGCTCCTATCGGGATTGTCAGCGCATCGGGCGGTCTTGCTGGTCTTGTTTTACCATTGTCGAAATGTCTTGTAAACCGGGATTCCGAGACTGATCGGGTCTTCCTGGGAGAAGGTATATCCTTCGTTGATCGCGAGAGCTTATCATGGGCTAATTTGGGACACCCCTGCAGGGTATAAACTTTCGAGAGCCGTGCCCGCAGTTATGTGGCAGATGGGATTTTGTTAATGTCCGGTTGTAGATAACTTGACACCAGATCCGAATTAAAACGCATCAACCGTGTGTGTAGCCGTGATGGTCTCTTTTCAGCGGAGTCCGGGAAGTGAACACGATTTTGGGTTATGTTCGACGTAAGTAGGTGTTCAGGATCACCTCTTGATCATTGCTAGCTTCACGACCGTTCCTTTGCTTCTCTTCTCGCTCTTATTTGCGTATGTTAGCCACCATATCATGCTTAGTCGCTGCTGCAACCTCACCACTTTACCCCTTCCTTTCCCATTAAGCTTTGCTAGTCTTGGTACCCATGGTAATGGGATTGCTGAGTCCTCGTGGCTCACATATTACTACAACAACAGTTGCAGGTACAGGTTTTGCGATGATCATGACGTGAGAGCGATGCTTACTTGTTTTGGAGTTCTTCTTTTGCTTCTTATTCGATCAGGGGATAGGTTCCAGGTCGGCAGCCTGGGCTAGCAGGGTGGATGTCGTTTGAGTTTCTGTTTGTGTTTCATCCGTAGTCGGATGGTGCTCTTATGTAAGATGATGTTGTATTCGTGTGGCAATGTATGCCTTTTGTATGTATCCCCATCTATTATGTAATGTTGATGTAATGATATCCACCTTGCAAAAGCGTTTCAATATGCGGGTCTATCCTTGGTGGGACCTTCGAGTTCCTTTTGGATAGGGTCGCATATTGGGCGTGACACAAGGTATCAATCCAGTAGGAGGCTCCTCAAAAGTCGCACGCACCTACACAAACAAATAAAGAACTCGCAACCGACGCAATAAAGGGTTGTCAATCCCTTCACGGCCACTTGCGAAAGTGAGATTTGATAGAGATAGTATGATGAGATAAATATATTTTTGGTATTTTATAATATAGATTGGAAAGGTAAAGGTGCAAATAAAAGTAGATTGAAAGCTTATATGATAAAAGATAGACCTGGGGGCCATAGGTTTCAATAGTGGCTTCTCTCAAGATAGCATAAGTATTACGGTGGGTGAACAAATTACTGTCGAGTAATTGATAGAAAAGCGAATAATTATGAGATTATCTAGGCATGATCATGTATATAGGCATCACGTCCGTGACAAGTAGACCGACTCCTGCCTGCATCTACTACTATTACTCCACACATCGACCGCTATCCAGCATGCATCTAGAGTATTAAGTTCATAAGAACAGAGTAACACATTAAGAAAGATGACATGATGTAGAGGGATAAACTCATGCAATATGATATAAACCCCATCTTTTTATCCTCGATGGCAACAATACAATACGTGCCTTGCTACCCTTATTGTCACTAGGTAAGGACAGTGCAAGATTGAACCCAAAGCTAAGCACTTCTCCCATTGCAAGGAAGATCAATCTAGTAGGCCAAACCAAACTGATAATTCGAAGAGACTTGCAAAGATAACTCAATCATACATAAAAGAATTCAGAGGAGATTCAAATATTTCTCATATATAAACTTGATCATAAACCCACAATTCATCGGATCTCGACAAACACATCGCAAAAAGAGTTACATCGAATAGATCTCCAAGAAGATTGAGGAGAACATGGTATTGAGATCCAAAAAGACAGAAGAAGCCATCTAGATAATAACTATGGACCCGAAGGTCTGCGGTAAACTACTCACAACTCATTGGAGGGGCTATGGTGTGATGTAGAAGCCCTCCATGGTCGATTCCCCCTCCGGCGCAGCGCCGGCGAAGACTCCAAGATGGGACCTCGCGGATACAGAAGGTTACGGTGGTGGAAATTGTTTTTCGTTGGTTCCCTGGATGTTTTCGGGGTACGTGGGTATATATAGGAGGAAGAAGTAGGTCGGTGGCCGCCCGAGGGGCCCACGAGATAGGGGGCGCGCCCTGTAGGGGTGGGCACGCCCTCCACCCTCGTGGCCGCCTCGGCTGCTTCTTGGCTTGCACTCCAAGTCCTCTGGATCACGTTCGTTCCAAAAATCACGCTCCTGAAGGTTTCATTCCGTTTGGACTCCGTTTGATATTCCTTTTCTTCGAAATACTGAAATAGGCAAAAAAATAGCAATACGGGCTGGGCCTCCGGTTAGTAGGTTAGTCCCAAAAATGATATAAATGTGTACAATAAAGCCCATAAACATCCAAAACGGGTAATATAATAGCACGAAACAATCAAAAATTAGAGATACATTGGAGATGTATCACTAAGTATTCCATGGAGTCCCTTTCTTCGCCGCCCTTGATCATGAACTTCTCTTGGATGTCGATGTGGTACTCTATTGGAATTCTGATCAAATCTTGAAAAAGAGCATCTCTAACATTTCTGACGTCCACACTAGAGAAAGTTATACCTCTATTCTCAAGGAAATCCTTTAGGGCAGGGCACTCCGTCCTGGTGTTGCAGAAGTGATAGACCGAAACATGATTCCGCATAACCAGTTGCATGACGGTGACTTTTCTATGCCCATAACAGTCCTTTCGAGTGTACTCCAGGGCAAGACCAACAAACTTGTACTTATCCTCGCACAACCAATCCTCGTACAAGGCAATGGTCTCCTCCACCTTGTAAGGCTCATTCGTGTACCACACGTCGAGCTTGGTGTTACCATCCGCAACTATCATTCGGTACTCGGTAGTTTTCAAGAAGTCGTCCATGGCAGTGAGCAGCAAGATGCCAATGGAGATTCCTGAGACTCTGTGATGAGGTTGGGAAGTGGTGAGGACGGTGGGAACTCCCTGATGTTCTGTGGCTACAATGCGACGTGGTGACCTCAAAAACACGACCAGTATTTAACCTTGGGGAATGATGTTTCAGTTACCATGCGCTTTAACGTGTGAACTAGGAACATTGAATAGACAGTTGTGCTTCTGCAGCTCATGGAACCATGCACTTCCTAAAGTCACGACTATGAAAAATATTTGATGCCGTGGAGAAATCGAGGAGCCTCTAATTTTTTTACGGTAACTGACACACTGAATAGTCACATTGAACAGCCGCCACATTGGTCATCAATTCCTCCTTTTAACAAAGACCACCGATAGAAGAATCCAATGAGGCAAATGAAGAGCCTACCGTAGACCTTAGATCCGAAGGCCAAAACTGATTCGTTCCTCACCTAGCTAGATTCACACCGACTCTCCCTCGGTAAGCTAATAAAAATGATCCGATCAAAACTATAAGAGCAATGATAGTTTTTTCAACGGTTTCATGTCAGCTAAGACCATAGAAGCACGGGTGTGATGACTAATAAGGCACGCAGCAACCATCTCTAAACTTCGACCGTATCTAATCTTCGACCATCCGTCTTGAGCATATTTGTGCTGCCTGGCTATGGTTTTTTTGTTCGCTGGCATCTTAAGTTAGTCGGTGGGACGCTACCATTTTTTATATTTTAGTGTAGTGACACTGCTAAAAAAAGATATAGGACTCAAGCCACTACAGGCATGTGGATGCAGGCACAGGAGGCATGAAGTGAGGCCTGTGCAGGCACGCACGTAGAGCCTCTCGTGTCACGGGTACTAACCCTCTGCATGCACAAGGATGTGGTAGCAGAGGCATCTGTCTGTATACCTAGATAAAGAGGCATGGTTGAGAAGTCTCTAGAGCAACTGGTGCATGGCACCACAAGCACATAGAGTCACATGAGGCGAAGGCACGGAAGTGAAGCCTCCACAGGCGGTGATGTGAGGCATGGGTATCAACCTTCTAGATGCACAAAAGTGTGGCGGCGGACGCATGGGTCTGATTACTGAATTAGAGGGGCACATAAGTGAAGTCTCAAGAGCCAGGCGTGTGCATAACCCCAGGCATGTAGAGTCAAGGCGGGTTTCACATGAGGCACGTGGATGCAGGCACGAGACGCACAAACGTGTAGATTCTACAGGCACAAGAGTAGGACTTCTCGAGGCCTTGCTCGGTATCAACACTTTGGGTGCACAAAATTATGATAGGAGAGGTCCGATTATTAAGTCAGAGAGCCACAGTTATGAAGTCTACCATGGCACGGGCGTGTAGCACCACAGGCATGACGAGTCACAGTCAGTGTGTCGCCTGAGGCACGGGCATCTGGCACCACAGGCACATAGAGTCACAGGCAGCGTGTCGCCTGAAACACGTGAATGGAGGCAGCGCAGGCATCAAACTGAAGCCTCTACAAGCACGGAATTCTGGCTTCTTGAGGCACGGGTACGGCCTTGGAATTGGCATTCTCCAGCCACGGGTACAAACCCTGTGGATGCACAAAAGTGTGGTGGCAGAAGTATCGGTGAGAATACTCAATTGGAGAGGCACGGTTGCGAAGTCTCTAGAGGCACAGCCATGTGAGACCACAGGCACATAGAGTCATGGCGTGTATCACGTGAGGTACATGGATGCAGGTAGCGAAGCCACGGGAGAAGTCAGAGAGCCACAGTTATGAAGTCTCCTGAGGCACGGGCATGTAGAACCACAGGCATGATGAGTCACAGGCAGCGGGTCGCCTGAGGAAGGGGCGTCTGGCATCATAGGCACGTAGAATCACAGGGAGCATGTTGCCTGAGACACGTGAATGCAGGTAGAGGAGGCACAGAGCTGAAGCCTATACAGGCACATAATGGAAGCTTCTCGAGGCACGGGTACGGCTTTGGAATTGGCATTCTCGAGGCATGGGTACAAACCCTATGGATGCACAAAAGAGTGGTGGCAGAGGCATCGGTGAGAATACTCAGTTGGAGAGGCACGGTTGCGAAGTCTCTAGAGGAACAACCATGTGACACCGCAGGCACATAGAGGCATGGAGTGTGTCACGTGAGGTACATGGATAGAGGCAGCGAAGCCACGGGAGTGAAGCCTCAGGCAAGGATGTTGGGCTTCTCGAGGCATGGTCCTGAAGCACATAAAGACAGGAAAATGAACCATCTAAAACAGAGACGCACAGACGTTCTTCGTGTACACAAAGATACATGCCTCTAGCATTCCAAGGCCATGCATCTCAAGATGACCAAATAAAAGGAAACATTCAAAACTAAAATGTCAAATCCATACGTCTAACTTTGTGGCACCCCGGCTCAAAGCAACCGGTTTACCTTGCATTGCCAACCCATAGATCATGTCTTCTTGCAATACACAACATCTTGGTACAGAAAATCACCGCTTTATTGAAACTAGCGGAAGCAAAGTGTGATATTACGTCAAGTAGCAAGGCCAAGCAGCACACTCGGTGCGGCTGAACAATATGTACATTATTTAGTGAACATAAAGGGGCCTCGAGCACAACATCAACAGGACAGTGGAACACAATGTAGCGGGACTCCATAGCACAGGGACACCCATGTGGACATGCTCTAGACACAGTAGCACTCCGATCCAGTTAGACTTTCCTGAAAGCTGGCATAACATGCCAGGTCAGTACATTGAATGTACTTGCAAGCTCGCAGCAAGCATAACCATAATGACAAACAATATCATGACATTTAATCAAGTTGAATGCAAACAACAACATGCTACTCATGAAGTGAAACCAAACTTGTGCACTGAGTCACTCGGACTCTCTTAACAACAGGTTCCCTCGCAACCAAATGGTGATCATAACAGATCACAAACAGAACCATACTCAGTTCAATGGGTTACCTTGTAACCAAACGGTGATCACTCACAGATTACAAATGATACCACAACAGTCAGCCTCACAGACATCTTCATGATTCAACCAGTGCAATGCAAATAACTTAGTGTGCAAGATTTCTTTATAAAAATATCCATGGTGTGACTTACTTATGAACTGGGCCCTTATCCGTGGGCACGACTATCGACAGGTTAATACACTCTATAGAGGTAGCGCACTTTACCCACACCACGGAACCCATGGCCTCGCAATCCCATTTAGGTGGACAAACGACATACCGACAGAACCCTCCCATTTCCATGACACTCTTTAAGCCACTCTGACCAACTCCCCATTGGGCTTAGTCATGGGTGGCCCCAGCCTACCAAAGGCAAAACGGCCACCGTCGTGGTAAATAAACGTTCCCAAACGGGGACAAGGTACCATAACAACAACAGGCTCACAAGGTTATGTCTGCTTACCGGGCCAGGGTAACGCACACCCATAACCTTCCCTCATTGGAGACACTGACAAAAGGCATGACAACAGAACGACTAATGGCCTCCCCATACTAAGGCAAATGTGGTTGCACTTGTCAGCCCGATGCAGTGGCACCATGACCCAACCAACTCTATGTTCAAGTTCAATTATCATCAGGTTTAACTTGAAATAAAATGCTCGAGTCACTATATGCCATGCTTATGCAACCATATATCATGCATCACATATCACTTAGAAACAACATATCAACTTCATTCAAAGTTCTACTTGCACAAACTCATCTTTCAACATTTCTGGTCCTTACTTACTGGTCATCTAGATTAATCACTTTTTTTAGTTGGCATTTATCATACGAAACTCATCATGCATATCAGGAAAAATAATACCGATGCTCATATTACCATAGTCATGACAAACTTAGTTAGTTCAACTACTCAAGCTATATCTCACTAGTTCAAGCATGCATTTCTGTTAACTAAGCATCTTGATCACGACAAACTAAATAACACAAGCATTATTTATTTTTAATACCATATATGCAATGAATATCATATATATTCAGGTGGAAAATCATGGATATTGCAAAGACAACATGAAAATGTTGTTGTGGCTTGCCTTAGTGCAGAGGAGCTTCACATTCCTCCTGGATGCCTTCAAGACAAGCTTCACCTTCTAAAAATAATTCAGATGACAAAAATAAAATATCAAGAACAATTCTGAAAATTACCAGAAATTCTAGACAACAAAGAAAAATGTCATCTTGGGTGTGCTTCTAGGATTTTCTAGTAAGAACACAATGCAAAAAGAATCAACTCATTTGGACTTGTAGAATAAAAGTTACAGCTAGTCAATGTTCTGGTCAAATTTGAATTAAATTTGAATAAAAGAAAAACCAGGGGGTGACGTCGAAGGCGTAAACCAGCAGGTTGCCACCACTCATACCGCTTCGGGCGCGGCCTGAGTGGCTAACAGTGGGCCCTAGCGGTCAGGTTAGAGGGGGAGGGGAGAGAAGCAGAGTCAGGCGGCATGGCGGCAGCGCTTTCTCCAGCGAGGAGTGCCCAGCAACGAGATCTGAGAGGATAGGAATGGAGAGGAGATCGAGGCGCACCTGCCCGTACCCGTAGCGTGGCTAGGGGTGCCCGAGCGGGGTCGAATGAAGCTCTCCAGGGGCGGCAGCGGCCGCAGCTCGTCGGAGATGGTGATTCTGGCAAGGCAGGGCCAGTCTAGCAGCTCCAACAGCACCAGTACGCACCAGTGGACCACCACAGACACGCTGGAGAAGTCAGTAGAGCTCGAGCGACTGTGGAGAGGGAGGGAGCAGTGGACGTGGATCGCCGGCGATCTCGGGGTGGGAACGGCCGTCAGACGCCTGCTCGGCCGGGCTGCGGCTCCCTACGGCGTTGTGGAGGTGTGGTGAGTGTGTGTGGAGAGAAACGAGCTCGGGGGGCTCTACTTATAGGCGAGGCCAAGGCGGGGATGGAGAGCTCATCGAAGCTCTCTGGAGTGGCGCCCGACGACGAATGGCGTCAGTGAGGGGGAGACGGCACCGGAGATCACGCGGGGACTGTAGGCAAGCATCGACGAGCACAGGGGCACGGGCACACTGTTGGCTTGGCCGCGCCATGCATGTACTCGCTACGGCGAGCTCCGGCGTCGGCGAGCGCCAGGGTGTAGTTAAGGAGGTGCTAACGAGGATGGGGGCACGGTTCGGCAAGGTGCGGCGGTCAGGGCAGCAAGCACACGCGAAACAGAGACGTTGGCGCACCGCACAGCGCGTCAGCCGCATGCCGACCCCCTTGGATGAACATGGTCACCGCGTGAACTTTGGCATCAGGCTGAGTTAAGCGCAAACACCATGTCTGGCATGTAGTCCTTAGTGGTTTTGGTTGTTTTGCATGGTTGGCTGGGTCACAGGTGAACTGTGTGAGTGGGTTTCTTCCTGGCAAGTTTCTGGACAGAAACTTGTGAGCCTCACTGAGAAAAATCTAGTGAGAACTAAAGGCTGTGCTTTGGAGTTTAGCAATCTCTTAGGAGGGTAATGAAGCTCAGAAAAGATCAGCCCCAAAAGATCAAGCAAAAATATACTTGTTGTGTAATGTGGTCATTCTATCCAGAACAGAAATGATTTTCTGTAGAAAAAATATTCCAAAAAGATATGCAATATTTTTGCTCAGGAAGGTGCCCTAGGGTTCAAAGAATATTTGTGAATTTATTCAGGATTTTAGGAGCAAGAAAACTAGGGGTTGCTTTGGAGCATACTTCTCTGAAGTGATTTTTAGGGAAGAAAATGATTATTTCTCTTTTATGTAAAATATTCCTTGGGCTTTTGTTGGAGTTTCTCAGAGAAGGAATGGTGAGTTAGAGGTGGATGGGTCACTTGGGTGAAAATCAAGGGTAGGCCCAACTGATCAAGTCCATTTGAATTGATTCAAAACTCCAAATCCAAAGCAAATGCAAAAGAAAGTCCGGAAAAAGAGAGAAGGCAAATCGAGGCTGTCACAAACCTCCCCCACTTAAGATTAATCTCGTCCTCGAGATTCAGTTGCTTGGGAAAACAATTCTGGGTAGGTTGTCCTTCAAAAATCCTCTCTTTCCCAGGGTGCTTCTTCTTCCGTGTGATGCTCCCACTGGACCTTGTAAAACTTGATCGCTTTGCTGCGTTTGACCATTTCTGCCTCATCCAAGATTCTGAACGGTCTCTCCTCATAAGTTAAATCCTTGGAGAGCTCAATTTCTGACATACCGGTCCTCTTCTCAGGTGGTGAAATACACATTCTCAAATGTGATACGTGGAACACGTTGTGTACTTCCGGCAATTCTGGTGGCAGTTCCAAATGATAAGCAACTGTGCCAACTCGGGCATGACTAGGAACGGACCAATATATCTTGGTGCCAATTTGCCTCGGGTATGAAATCTCTTGATTCCCTTCATGGGTGTGACTCGGAGATACACGTGTTCACCGGGCTCAAAACTGACTTGTCGATGTTTGGCATCATAATAACTCTTCTGTCGTGACTTAGCCAGTTGCAGTCTATCTCGAATTTCCTTGACTTGTTTCTCTGCCTCCAATATCACATCAGTACCGAAGATTCGGCTGTCTCTGGTTTGAGACCAATTTAATGGAGTGCGGCACTTACGGCCGTAGAAAGCTTCAAATGGTGACAACTTTAGACTGGTTTGGAAACTATTGTTGTATGAAAATTCCGCATATGGCAGACAATCTTACCATTTGGGCCCATGGGCTAAAGCACATGCTCGAAGCATGCCTTCAAGGATTTGATTTACCCGCTCAGTCTGACCGTGTGTTTGTGGGTGATAGGCGGTGCTGTATTTGAGGGCGGTTCCCAAAGCTTGATGGAGTCGGGACAAGAATTCGGAGGTAAATAGCGAACCTCGATCTGAACTGATTGTTTTTGGCACTCCATGCAAACTGACAATCCGGGACGCATATAATTGTGCAAGTTGATCAGCGTGAAATGTGGTGCGGATGGGAATAAATGTGAGCCACTTTAGTCAGCGTTTCCACTATGACCCATACAACATCATTGCCTCGGTGAGTCCTGGGTAGACTGGTGATAAAGTCCATGCAGACATCATCCCATTTCCATTGCGAGACGGGTAGAGATTGGAGAAGTTCGGCGGGTTTCTGGTGTTCCGCCTTTACTTTGTTGCAGATGTCACAAAAAGCGACAAAATATGCGATGTCCCTTTTCATTCCATCCCACCAAAATATCTGTCGAAGGTCTTCGTACATTTTAGTGCCGCCGGGGTGTATGGAATATGAGGACTCGTGTGCTTCTGCCAAAATTTTCTTTCTCAAGTCTGCTTGCTCGGGTACGCATATCCGTCCTCGGAACCTGAGTGTACCCAGTGCATCCTTAGACAAATCCTGAGTCTTGCCTTCTTGCAAACGTTGGAGATGTCCTTGCAGAGTCTTGTCGTCAGCCTGTGCCATGCGAATTTCCTCCTCAAGAGTAGGAGTTACTTCCAAAATATTTGCAAGGCCGACTGAGGGAGTCCTGGATTAGGGGGTATTCGGACAGCCAGACTACATACTTTGGCTGGACTGTTGGACCGTGAAGATACAAGACTCAAGACTTCGTCCCGTGTCCGTATGGGACTCTCCTTTGCGTGGAAGACAAGCTTGGTGATCCGGATATTAGATCTCTTTCTTTGTAACCGAATCTGTGTAAACCCTAGCCCCCTCCGGTGTCTATATAAACCGGAGGGTTTAGTCCGTAGAGGGACAATCATAATCATCATAGGCTAGCTTCTAGGGTTTAGCCTCTACGATCTCGTGGTAGATCAACTCTTGTAATACTCATATCATCAAGATCAATCAAGCAGGAAGTAGGGTTTTACCTCCATCGAGAGGGCCCAAACCTGGGTAAAACACTGTGTCCCTTGCCTCCTGTTACCATTAGCCTTAGACGCACAGATCGGGACCCCCTACCCGAGATTCGCCGGTTTTGACACCGACATTGGTGCTTTCATTGAGAGTTACTCTGTGTCATCGCTGCAAGGCTCGATGGCCCCTTCAATCAGCAACAACAACGCGGTCCAGGGTGAGACTTTTCTCCCCGGATAGATCTTCGTGTTCGGTGGCTTCGCACTACGGGCCAATTCGCTCGGCCATCTGGAGCAGATCGACAGCTACGCCCCAGGCCATCATGTCAGGTTCAGAAACTTGAACTACACGACCGATATCCGTGGATACTTGATCTTCGACGGATTCGGGGCTACGCCAGGAGCGCCGAACAGTCACGACGAGCACGCCTTAGGCCTGCTGTTGGACAATACTCGGGATATCACGCCTGCAGGAGCTCCTGACCTAAATCCAGGGCAGATTGCGTCGTCCGGGGACGGGTGGATAGACCCCGCCTCAGAGGCCACACACTCATCGGCGGTAGAGCCGAACACAGACTCCACCCCCAAGGAAGCATGTGTCACCGCACCCCCGGACTCGTGTCCAACTGTAGGTTCCAGACCGCACGCCCCGAGCCCGCCGAATCTGGTTGGGCTCCGGTAATGGAGTTTACCGCTGCAGATATCTTCCAGCACTCGCCCTTTGGCGACATGCTGAACTCATTAAAGTCTCTCTCTTTGTCAGGAGACTCTCGGCCGAACTATGTCCGACTTGAATGGGAAGCAGGCGACAAGGGAATTCGTTGCCCACCCACCACCCACTTCATTGCCACGGTGGATGATTTGACCGACGTGCTTGACTTCAACTCTGAAGACATCGACGGTGTGGACGACGACGTAGGAGAAGAACAGGAGACAATGCCCACGGGGCGCTGGACAACCACCTCCTCCTATGATATATATATGGTCAACACTCCAAAAGAAACGAATGGCGATGAGGCAATGGAGGATAACCCCTCAAGGAAGAAAGCAAAGCATGGGCATCATCGGCGCCGCTCCAAGCCCCACCACAGCAATACCGGCATGGGAGACGAAAACAACCCGGATGGTGCCGAAGACGAATACAACCCAGATCAGCCTGCCTTCGAGCAGGCCGAATAGGAAGACGGGCAGGTCAGCCTAGACGAATAGGCGACGGACTAATACCCGAAGGAGGACAACTACATGCCCCCCTCCGAAGACAAGATAAGGCTCGCGCGACGATGAATTCGGCGTGCCTGAGGATCCCGTAGAGCAGGAGCGCTTCAAGCGCCGGCTTATGGCCACTGCGAGGAGCCTGAAAAAGAAGCAGCAGCAGCTTCAAGCTGATCAAGATCTGATCACAGACAGATGGACTAAAGTCCTGGCAGCTGAGGAATATGGACTCGAGCGCCACACCAAAGGTTACCCAAAGCACAAGTTGCTACCTCAACTCGAGGAGGAGCCTGTACTACCAGCACAGGACGAGGCTGACCGGCCACCACGTGGCTGCGATAAAACGGCGTATCAGCCCGAATACCAACCCGTACCCCCATGCCAACACACTACGGCCCGGGGCAATAGGCAGGACCTGCGAGACATACTGGAAAACACGGCAGGACAGCCAAGATCGATCTACGGATCGCGGGGGCGCACCCCAACACGTGACAATGATCGTCATGCTGGATATACTATCAACAAGTGCGGCCGGACCGAACATAGCCAACCAGACTTATTCGAACTGCGTAGCCACATAGCCCGGCATAGAGGCGCCGCACACCCCCTCTGCTTCACTGGCGAAGTGATGGATCATGAATTCCTAGAAGGGTTTAAACCCTTAAACATCGAATCATACAATGGCACAACAGACCCCGTAGTATGGATCGAAGATTTCCTTCTCCACATTCACATGGCCCGCGGTGACGATCTACACGTCATCAAGTATCTTCCCCTTAAGCTCAAAGGACCGGCCCGACACTGGCTAAATAGCCTGCTGGCAAATTCCATCGGCAGTTGGGAAAACCTGGAGGATGCGTTCCTCGACAACTTCGAAGGCACATACGTGCGACCACCGGATGCTGATGACTTGAGTCACATTACCCAACAGCCCGGAGAGTCAGCCAGAAAACTCTGGACTCGGTTCCTAACTAAAAAGAACCAAATTGTCGACTACACGGACGCCGAAGCCTTGGCGGCCTTTCAGCATAATATCCGCGACGAGTGGCTCGCCCGACACCTCGGCCAGGAAAGGCCGAAGTCCATAGCGGCCCTCACGACACTCATGACCCGCTTTTGCATGGGCGAGGACAGATGGTTGGCCCGCAGTAGCACCACGCCAATAAACTCCAGCACTTCAGATATTCGCGACAATAATGGCAAGCCAGCACAACAGACATAAGCATCGGAACAATGGCGACAACACCGAAGACACGGCAGTCAATGCCGGATTCAGTGGCTCAAAATCCAGTCAGTGGAAAAAGCCATTCAAAAGAAACAATCATGGATCGTACAGTCTGGACCGCATACTTGATCGCTCGTGCCAAATTCATGGCACCCCTGATAAGCCAGCAAACCACACTAACAGAGATTGCTGGGTGTTCAAACAAGCCGGCAAAATAAATGCCGAGAACAAGGACAAGGGGCTGCACAGTGACAATGATGAGGAGCCCCGGCGTCCGAACACGGGGGGACAGAAGAAATTAATTTCCTCCCGAGGTGAAAATGGTCAATATGATCTATGCCACCTACATTCCCAAACGGGAACCAAAACGAGCACTAAGGGACGTCTATCCGATGGAGCCAGTCGCCCCAAAGTTCAACCCATGGTCAGCCTGCTTGATCACTTTTGATCATAGGGATCACCCTACCAGCATCCGTCACGGCGGTTCAGCCGCATTGGTCCTCGACCCAATCATCGACGGATTCCACCTTACGCGAGTCCTTATGGACGGTGGCAGTAGCCTGAACCTGCTTTATCAGGACATAGTGTGGAAAATGGGCATCGATCCCTCAAGAATCAAGCCCACCAAAACTACCTTCAAAGGTGTAATTCCAGGAGTAGAGGCCCGTTGTACGGGCTCAATAACACTGGAAGTGGTCTTCGGATCCCCGGATAACTTCTGAAGTGAGGAGTTAATCTTTGACATCGTCCCTTTTTGCAGTGGCTATCATGCACTGCTCGGACGAACCACATTCGCTCGATTCAATGCGGTACCACACTATGCATACCTCAAGCTCAAGATGCCAGGACCTCGCGGGGTTATAACAGTCAATGGAAACACAGACCACTCTCTCTGTACAAAGGAGCAGACTGCAGCCCTCGCGGCAGAAGTACAAAGCAGCCTTCTCCAGCAAACCACCAATCCGGTGACAACAACCCCGAACACCGTCAAGCGAGTCAGGAGCACCCTACAACAGGATCGCCAAGCACGCCAAGAGCGCGACTAGCAGTCCGGCCTCCACCCTAGTCCCATTCAAGCAGCATTTGTGCTACGCATACACAATTACGCACTCAAAATACCATGGGCATAGGCGGAGGTGCAATGATGATGCGGTCAACAGTGCGGTTCAGCCGCAACATACTTTAATAACCCCCTTTTCTCTTTCAGGACCCTACTTTCGGGCAGCCTCTTCAGAGAGCCGGATCATCGGACTTATCACAGGAGGGAAAACTAAGGAGGCAAAAGGCTTTACGCACAAAGGGAATACCCAGGTGGTATCTGTCAATGATCGTTATACCTGTTTTATATACGTACATGCGGCCTACCCTTGGATAGTACATGTCAAATAGTCCTACTTGCTTCTGCTCAACGCATTAATTGTACACATACGCCTGGACGTATTATTTATCAATGGGAGATAATATATAGCGTCAGCTTATTATTCCTATGTCCACATTTTCCCTAAAAATGTTTATTTAATATTGAACCCGTACACTTTGGTACGGTCAGTTTGCCAGGGGCTTCTCACGGTGCCCCTTAATACAACAAGATAAGTCCGAACACTTTCAACAGTGCGGCACCCCGAACTTATAACATTATATGCATCAACTCCGAATCATGTCTTGGGTCAATAGTTGGGTTTGCCCGGCTCCCTTGTTTTGGTACCTTACGTTCCGTTATATCGGCTAAGGTAGCGCAGGGAGAACTACTGCGATTGTGTCTCGGTTCTTCCGGACGAGCACCTCAGTAGAGAAAGCCGAAAGCTGACTGTCATGATGCGGCGAGAGCTGGTCGCTGTTCAAGAGGTCTTAAAATCCTTAAAGATTTTTTTCCGCTTTAGGCGAGGAGTCGGCCTCGTCCGATTTAGGCGTGTATAGTGCCCCAATTCGGCTTTCCGAATTCTAGGGGCTTCGCCGCAATTTAAAATTGTAGACTTCTATGGCTAAGTGAGAGTTATAAAGCCGCATAGTCCGATTGCCTTGTTCGTTGCGCCAAACACCTCCTTCAAGAACCAAAAATTTGGATAAAAGAGTGTTCTGGGTTTTCCTCGAACACCCCAGTACTAGCTACGTGGGGCCAGAAGCCGATGACTGGCCTACTTTCAGAATTTTATAAACAGCCGCACAGAAGGTAATATTTTAAATCAACAAAATGCTATATAGCGCAAACAAGTTCGTTTTCATATTACAAAGACGACATGAGTACATTCCCTCAAAGATTGTGTCCTTGGTACATTCATCGGCCACGAGACGAGCACCTTTCATCACGCCATCATAATATTTCACGGGGTAGCGATGTGCCTTGCCCTCCGGTGGTCCTTCCATCACCAGCTTCTCTGCATCCAGCTTGGCCCAATGCATCTTCGCACGGGCAAAGGCCCGGCGTGCACCCTCAATGCAAACGGATCGCTTGATAACTTCAAGCCGCGGACAGGCATTTACCATCCGCTTTATAAGGCCGAAGTAGCTGGCGGGCAGGGGCTCACCAGGCTACATCCGGACTATGAAATCCTTCATGGCCACTTCGGCCGCCCTGTGGAGTTCAACCAATTTCTTCAGTTGGTCACTCAGAGGCATTGGGTGTTCGGCTCCAGCATACTAGGACCAGAACAACTTCTCCATTGAGCTCCCCTCTTCGGCATGGTAGAACTCCGCGACATCCGATATGCTGCGTGGCAGATCTGAGAATGCCCCTGGAGAGCTCCGAATTCGGGTAAGTAAAAGAAATGTCTCCTCCACATCCTTGCTTTGCATAATGAATGCCTTACCCGTTGCTATCTTCTTAGCCGCCTGGATTTCCTGCTGGGCCTTTTGGGCTTCGGCCTTGGTGTCTTTCATGCTCAAAAGGGCCTTCGCAAGCTCAGACTCCTTCGTCTTGAAGTCACGCTCCAAGGACTCGAACTTCTTGCCGAGCTCCTGGAGCTCTTGCTGTACCTCGCCCACCCTAGCATCTTGCTTTTCACGCTCAATGCGCTCCATGGCCACCTTGTTTTCGGCCTCAGATAGCGCTTTCTTCAGGGCCGCCACTTTGGTCGTCGCCCCTATTACAAAATCATGACGCCCTTTTGTTAGCGTCACCAATTTTCCTATTCTTTGTGATATGTGAATGGGGTATCACTCACCTTTGTTCTCTTCGAGCTGCCTCTTCATGAGGCTGAGCTCCCCTTTGGCCTGCTCCAGATCCCGTTTGAGTCTGGTGACCTCTGCTGTGCGGGCAGCAGCGGCAAGCAGCATCGCCCGCTTATTCACATAGACACATGCTGTTAGACTCCTGCGGTTTAGAGTTGACCCTCCGTTTGGCTTTTCTTTCCGAACATCAAACAGAGTATCGTGGACTACTGTCTATGGGGTGATAATTCCCACACTTTTGATTACTTACCTCAAAGCCTGTTAGGAGGCTGGTACAAGCTTCGGTCAATCCGCTTTTGGCGGACCGAACCTTCTGAATCACCGCACTTATAACAGTACGGTGCTCTTCATCCATGGAAGCTCCGCGAAGCACTTCCAGCAGACTATACGACGCCTCTAGCGCAATGGAAGTCATCAGCACGGTCGGCTCGCCCTCCTTATCGAGGGGCTGCCTGCCCGAATCCGGAACATTTGGAGGTTCCGGTATAGTGTCCGGCTAGGAGCCCAACTTGCTACGGCTCTCGTCGGCATAATCTGTGGGGATCTTACGCCCCGTGTGCCTGGCGTTTGGAATTTCGCCTTGGGGCGTCTCCAGAGTCGCCTCCCCCTGCTCTGGGACCCTTTGGGACAACACCTCTGTGTCATTTGCAAGCCGAGGGGAAGTGGCTGTCGGGAGCGAGTTCATCGCCGAATTGCTCAAAGACCCATCTGAAGAGGATACCTCAGGATGGACCCTGGCCGGACTGCATATACGTGTCCCGCGTTATAACAAACTATAAAGCTAAGTGGCAATACAGTATTACGGGGTGCGGATACTTACGATCTCACCAGGGACTTGCCCCTGGGCAGCCACTCCTCCTTGTTGTAGGCGGCCGTGGTGGAGTGATCCGGAAGGGACGCCTTTCCCTTCTTTGGCGTCCTAGCCACCCCCTGTGGGGCGGCTTTCCTTTTCCTCTCCTCCCCAATGTGGGGAGGCGGAATTTCTTCGTGTTTCGCCCCGCCTCCGCAGGAGGAATCTGCCTCGTTGTCCTCGGACGATGAGTCTATGACGGCCTTGCGCTGGGGACCCTTGCTGGTCCCCAAGGTCGTCCTCTTAGACCTTTCAGCCTCCCCGGATGGGGCAGCCCTTTTCTTCTGCTCCTCCCCTTCGTGGGAGGAGCGTACCTCATCGTCTTCGGACGAGGCGTCCGATGTGACCTTACGCCGGAGACCCTTCCTGGTCCCCGTGGCCTTCTTTTCGGCCTTCTTTTCCGGCACCTTGTAAGGCGCCGGGACTAGCATCTCCATCAGGAGAGCGGTTGTCGGGTCTTCTGGCAGCGGAGGCGGACAGTCGATCCGCTCCGCCGTCACCACGTAATCCTCATTAAATACACACAATGACTTAAAATACTCCCATGAGTATGCTGGGAAAGGTACATCTGGTGATGGTCAGAAAACTCACCGGATGCGGGAGACGTGTGGCGTGAAGTCCGCGGTCCTCGGATGTGGGAGGAGGTATTTCAGAGGCCTTGAATAGCACCTTCCATGCGTCCTTGTGTGTCATGCTGTAAAGCTCCTGAAGCGTCTGGTGTTCGGCCGAAACGAATTCCCACAGATTAAATGCTCGTCTTTGGCACGGAAGGATTCGGCAGACGAGCATGACCTGGACAACGTTGACAAGCCTGATTTTCTTGTCCATCATATTTTTGATGCAGTTCTGAAGTCCGGTCAGCTCCGCAGGTTCACCCCAGGCCAGGCCCTTCTTTTCCCAGGAGGTGAGCCGCATGGGAATTCCGGATCGGAATTCGGGGGCCGCTGCCCAGTTGGTGTCGCGCGGCTCGGTGATATAGAACCACCCCGATTACCACCCTTTCATGGTCTCCGCAAAGGAGCCGTCAAGCCAGGTAGCATTGGGCATCCTGCCCACCATGGCGCCTCCGCACTCTACTTGCTGGCCGCTCACGATCTTCGGCTTCACACAGAAGATTCATAGCCACAAGCTAAAGTGGGGCTTGATGCGGAGGAAGGCCTCGCACACGACGATAAACTCCGAGATGTTGAGGACGAAATTTGGGGCTAGATCATGGAAGTCCAGCCCACAGTAAAGCATGAGCCCGCGGACAAAGGGATGAAGTGGAAATCCCAGTCCACAGATGAAGTGGGCAAGGAACACGACCCTCTCGTGCGGTCTTGGAGTCGGAATGATCTGCCCTGCGTCCGGCAACGGTGCGCGATATCTGCGGCCAAGTATCTAGCCGCCCGAAGCTTCGTAATATGCTCCTCCTTGACGGTGGAGGCTACCCACTTGCCTCCTGCTCCGTACATGTTTGGTTGTGCGGAGAAGGCGTGAACTAGAGCGCTGGAGCTCAAGGGTGCGAGAATGGATAAGCGAAGAAGGAAGACAGCGTGGGTAAAAATGGGGAATCCTTATCCCTTTATAGAGGCGACGAAAACGGTGCGCCTCCCCACTTGCCCGTTGAAAATCGCTCATTTCCCAAGCGCCATGATTGATGGCGCGGTTGGGTTACCCGTACCCGTATTGATGAGAATCCCGTGATAAGGGGACACGATCTCTGCTTCGACAAGACATGCCAAGGAAACCGCCTCGCAATATGTGTTGTGGCTGGTTGTGGGAAAACGGTTCGTTATCTAAAAATTGTCAGCGGATTATATTTGTGGAATATCGTTCTCTCTACGGTGGTATGTAAAAATCGCCTTGCAGAACCGGACACGATTTAACTGTTCGAGGTTTACTTTGGAGTATTCGGAGATGGAACCCGCCTTGCAATGCCGAAGACAATCTACGCGCCGAACTCATCGTCATTGAAGCTTGGTTCAGGGGCTACTGAGGGAGTCCTGGATTAGGGGGTATCCGAACAGCTGGACTATATACTTTGGCCGGACTGTTGGACCGTGAAGATACAAGACTCAAGACTTCGTCCCGTGTCCAGATGGGACTCTCCTTTGTGTGGAAGACAAGCTTGGCGATCCGGATATTAGATCTCTTTCTTTGTAACCGACTCTGTGTAAACCCTAGCCTCCTCCGGTGTCTATATAAACCGGAGGGTTTAGTCCGTAGAGGGACAATCATAATCATCATAGGCAAGCTTCTAGGGTTTAGCCTTTATGATCTCGTGGTAGATCAACTCTTGTAATACTCATATCATCAAGATCAATCAAGCAGGAAGTAGGGTTTTACCTCCATCGAGAGGGCCCGAACCTGGGTAAAACATACCCTTGCCTCCTGTTGCCATTAGCCTTAGACGCACAGATTGGGACCCCCTACCCGAGATCCGCCGGTTTTGACACCAACACCGACATTTACAATTACCAAGTTGAGCTGAGAAATCTCTTGTTGGAGTTCCAGAGGCAAAGACTCCATCATGGCATTTAAACTGGCAGGCTTGCGACTGAGGGCATCAGCAACCACGTTGGCTTTTCCTGGATGGTAATTTATTCCCAGATCATAGTCCTTGACCAACTCGAGCCATCTTCATTGTCGAAGGTTTAAGTCTGGTTGGGTAAATATATATTTGAGACTCTTGTGGTCGGTAAATATTTGACATCTTTTTCCATTGAGGTAATGTCTCCAAATCTTTAGAGAGTGCACCACAGCGGCCAGTTCCAAATCATGTGTAGGATAATGTCCTTCATGAGGTCATAGCTGGCGAGATGCGTAAGCTACCACCTTGCCGTCTTGCATGAGTACGCACCCAATACCCTTTCTGGATGCGTCACAATACACATCAAAACTGTTGTAAATGTCTGGGAGAGTAAGTTGATGTCAATATGGTTTTTAACTTGTTAAAGCTCTTCTTGCAATTCTCAGTCCATTCAAACTTCTTGTCTTTCTTGAGGAGTTCTGTCATCGGCTTGGCAATTTTGGAAAATCCTTCGATGAACCGACCGGAGTATCCGGCTAATCCAAGAAAACTCCGAATTTCGGATACCGTCGTGGGTGCTGCCCAATAAAGCACAACTTTTACTTTGCTGGGATCCACTGCAATGCCTTCTGCTGATAGAACATGTCCCAGAAATCCGACTTGTTTGAGCCAAAACTCACACTTGCTAAATTTTGCATAAAGCTGATGGTCATGGAGTCTCTGTAAGACTGCTCAGAGGTGTTCCTTGTGTTCTTCGTCACTTTTAGAGTATATGAGAATATCATCGATGAAAACCACCACAAACTTATCCAAGAATTCCATGAACACCTTATTCATCATATGCATGAAAAAGGCGGGGGCATTTGTGAGACCGAAAGACATAACCGTATATTCATAGAGACCGTAACGGGTAGTGAACGCGGTCTTAGGAATATCTTCCTTCTTGATCTTGAGTTGATTATATCTGGTCCTTAAATCAATCTTGGAAAATACTTTTGCCCCACTGAGCTGATCAAAAAAAATCATCAATCCTTGGTAGCGGGTGTCGGTGTCAATACCGGCGGATCTCGGGTAGGGGGTCCCGAACTGTGCGTCTAGGCGGATGGTAACAGGAGACAAGGGACACGATGTTTTTACCCAGGTTCGGGCCCTCTCGATGGAGGTAAAACCCTACTCCTGCTTGATTGATATTGATGATATGGGTAGTACAAGAGCGGATCTACCACGAGATCAAGGAGGCTAAACCCTAGAAGCTAGCCTATGGTATGATTGTTGTAATGGTTGTTATCCTACGGACTAAAACCCTCCGGTTTATATAGACACCGGAGAGGGCTAGGGTTACACAGAGTCGGTTACAATGGTAGGAGATCTACATATTCGTATCGCCAAGCTTGCCTTCCACGCCAAGGAAAGTCCCATCCGGACATGGGACGAAGTCTTCAATCTTGTATCTTCGTAGTCTTGGAGTCCGGCTGACGATGATAGTCCGGCTGTCCGGACACCCCCTAGTCCAGGACTCCCTCAGTAGCCCCCGAACTAGGCTTCAATGACGATAAGTCCAGCGTGTATGTAGTCTTCGGCGTTGCAAGGCGGGTTCTCCTTTAAGTTCCATGTACCTGCCGAACAGTGTCCGTCTTCCTTATCAATGTCGCGCTTCTTGGCTTCCACGCCCAATAATGGCCTTCTTCCACGCGTCGCACGAATGCGAAAAGCCAGGGTATCTTTTATGTTTTACCCCCTAACTGTGCAAATAATCTGCCTATAAGAGAGCCAAGAATCCAGATCCAAATCACACCATCTTCCTTCCGCGAGTACTCATCGGAGCGCTTCTGACCAAGAATCCATTCCATCATGGACCATCGACGCGGCTCCTCTTCTCGCGCTCCCAGCCCTCTGCCAGGAGATTGGAGGAGATGTTCTGTCCCGCACAACGAGCGGGTGACGCTCCAAGTGGAGGGATATCTCCCTCCGGCCTTCATGGTTCTGGTTCGAGCCGGGCTGGCCACCTACAAAGGTGGGAAGCAAGCGGAGGCTACCCCAAGTCCCAACAAAGGGGAGCGGGTATGCTTCGTCCCCTATCTGATAAGGGGGCTCGGATTTCCTATACATCCGTTCCTCCGTGGGCTCCTGGAGTTCTACGGACTCTAGCTCCATCACCTCACGCCCGCCTCTATCCTGCACATCGCGGGTTACGTAGCTCTTTGCGAGCTATTTCTGGGCGTCGAGCCCCATTTTGCGCTGTGGAAGAGGTTGTTCTGCCTTGTGCCCCGCTCTCACGAGGGGTCCATATATCAAGTGGGCGGTGCCGAAATATGGCGCATCGTCGGGACCGGATATCCATCCGAAACCCCTAAGAAGGCGTCCGGAGACTGGCCTTCAGAATGGTTTTACGTAGAAGGCGCTCCGCTGCCGGACCCTATTCGGATCGGCCTCCCGGAGTTCAGTAATGCTCCTTTGAAGAAACGCCTCAACTGGCGCCCATGGAGCCCCCAGCTGGAGGAAGACAAGAGCGGCCATTATTTGATGGGCCGGATAAGGTTACTGGCCCATTCCGGGTTGACCATGATTGGAGTCATGGCAACATGCATTATGCGGGGGGTGCAGCCGCTGCAATACAGGGGCCACCCTATGTGGGATTTCAACGGGGAGGACGATGCCACCCGTCATGGCCGCAAAGGGCCGGGATCGGCCGAAGACCTGGCGAAGATCCTGTCCGGCCTGTACAAGGGGGAGAAGGAGGATTTCCTCCAGATGAGCCCGTTGAATGGGTTCTCCATGAATAACCCTCGGCGTTGGGTAAGCGAACACTTTGTGTGCCCGACCCATGCTTTCAAAGTTTAAGTTTCTTATATTATGCTTTCGACGCAGGAGCTATGTCGGGTTGTGGAGGGCATGCTTAGTCCAGCTCCGCAACCCGAGGATCCAGAGAGATCCCAGGATCCGGCCTCCGAAGAGGACCCGGACATAAAGGTGGAGCTAATCGACGGGGTGTTCCACCAGCTCAGCATGGATAACGCTTTAGTCGCCATTACGGCTGACTACCCCGGACTATATCCGGCTTCCCAGGTGATTGTGACCGAAGTCCTGACACCATTATTTCTTCCTTGCTCATTTCTGACCACCGTATACGATGGTGCTTTGCAGGAGGCGCCTTCAAGGCGGGAAGCCGAGCCCGCGGTGGCTGACCAACAAGGGTCAGTCCGGCCCAGTAGGCGGAAGAGGAGCGTGGCGCGGATTGAAACGTCGCCCCAAAGGTATAGCTCACGGTTCGTTATTTAGAGCAACATTCCTAGGAAGCGTTTGAATGCTCCTGACTTTTGTAGGAGAAAAAGCGCCCGCCGGACTGCGGGCGTAGAGGTTGCCAACCCAACCTCTACCAGCCAGGCTCCAGCACCTGGTCTGGAGGGGGAGGCGAGCGCAAGGCGCGAGCCGGATACTCCTCCAACGGAGGATGCCGATAGACTGTCCGCCACCAAGTCTGACGTGGAGAGCGCCATGAACCACCGGCGCTGCCGGACAGTTTTTCGTGACGCGTGCTTCTCCCCTGAGGCGTTGAATGCCTTTAACGCGG
This sequence comes from Triticum aestivum, assembly GCF_018294505.1. Lineage (NCBI taxonomy): Eukaryota > Viridiplantae > Streptophyta > Magnoliopsida > Poales > Poaceae > Triticum > Triticum aestivum. The sequence goes on from NC_057810.1 coordinate 238,997,174, forward strand.
AGGACGCGCACCTCCGTGCTGCTCAAGATGGTTTGACTAGAGCCACGGAGCAGTATGTAAAAGACATACGGGTAAGAGAATTTAATAGTTGTATATGCCAGTAGCCCCCGAGACTTAAAGTAGTTATATTAACTGATTTAAGGATCATTTGAAACGCAGGATCTTACAGAGAAGAATACCCAACTATCTCAGGAGCTGCAAGAGTGAAGGCCCAACTCGAGGCCGCACTTGCTGCCGCAGGAGGAAACACAGAGACCCCTCCTGGTAACACATTATTTTAAAAAGATAAGTGGTGTGCGGCGTGCGCGCAAGTCTAATAATGACATTGCAGGTGCTGCCGGACAGGATCCGGACAGGCAAGAACTACTGCGCCAGCTGAAGGCCGGCTGGAGGGTGCTGACGAGGGTGCAGCAGGAAAGGAACAAGCTTTAGGATGCCCACGCCCAGCTTGGAGAAGAGCTGAAAGGTGTACGGGCTGAGCTGTCTGGCTTCGTGAAGGAGAATCAGCGGCTTCGTCGCGGCATCTATAGTAAGTGCTTGAGCGAACTCCTTTGAAAAGAAGAGTTCGGCGAGGAAGTCAATTGACAAAAATATGTCTGTAGGTGTACTCACAGGTCGCCCTGCGGAGGAGATGCCCGTATCAACGGGTGATCAACTTCCCGAGCTGGTGCAACTGCTCGAACGAGTTCGGCAGGCAATGAGCGGCGTCGTCCAGGCTTTATGGCCATCCCTTTCCCTGCCCGATGGCCTTGGAGAGCTTGCGGAGAAGCTTCAGCGAGTGCGGCAGCGCTTCCGTTTATGGAAGATTTTGATTTGACAATGCATTTTAAAATGACATGTAAAATGCCTTCTAGCCGGATTGTAGATCATTTGTCTTTGCCGACCTTTTCGCTTCAACCTCGGTGTCGTGGGGAACGAACACCTATGGGGCAGGGCCCCTTCTTGGTCCGGCAGGGAGCGGAGGGTGCACGAAGAGCAGATCGAGGCTAAGCACGCGAGGGATTTTACCCAGCTTCGGAGCTCTCCGGAGAGATAAAACTCCTACTGCTGCTTTGTGTTTGTATTGTGTTCTTGCTCGAGAGCGTGAGCGTTCTGTAGTTCCGAATGAGTCGAACCTCCCCTACGTTGCGCATGGGCCTCCTTTTATAGGCTAAAGGGGTCACCGACATGTGGCAACGCAGACAGGGGTACAAATGTAAAAAGAGGGGTTGGTACAACTGCCTCTACAGTGCACCCTACCTAACTCTGACGGCAAGGGACAAGAGCATTTAATGCCCGTCCGGTCGCCCAAACAATGCAGAAAACGACCGTTAGGGGCGCCACCGCTTGCCACGATGGCCTTCTAGTCATCTCCACTCGCCACCTCGCATCGCTTGGCTGCACAGCTTCCCGCCACATGCGCCTAGAACGGTCATGCGGCGACACGTCGACGGATGTGCTCGAGCATGGGCGCGGAGTGGTGGCTTCACCGCGGCAAGCGCCTTGCCGCGGTCATTTACTTGTCGTGTCCGAAAGCTTGTCGTTCGTCGGGTCTTGCCGGGACGCGCGGCGCGTCGCGGCAAGTTTCTTGAAAATGTCTTGGTTGGCCTTCCCGGCAAGCTCCTCTTGCCGGGGCCTTGTCCTTCCCGGCAAGCTCCTCTTGCTGGGGCCTTGTCTTCTTAGTTAAAACACTTTGTTCTTGAATGGCATAAATAGGAGCTACGGATGATCTTGGCAGGTACCCGGCAAGCCTTGCCGCTGGGCGCTGCGACTGCCCGTGCACAAGTTCGGGATACTAAGGTACCCCCACTTTAGTACACCGACAAGAGCCCCCGGGCCTGGGCCACACACGGTGCCGAGCGCTGTTGGGCCAGGCCCAAAACAGGGCACGGGCACGCGCGGCCTTGGTCCATACCAAATCTAACTCCGTATCCACCGCGCCCTCCCGTAACAGCACGCGTCGAACGCGGCATCCTGGGAGAGATCATGGGTAATTCTTTAATCGAAAAAGGCGTAACGTTCGCCTCTCCTCTTTATAAGCAGAGGAAACAGGGGTCGTTCCCCCACCTTCGCCACTTGCGGTTCCTTCCTCATAAATCTCCGCCGCTCCCCTCCGCTTCCCAAGCCGAAAGAGAGCAGCGCTCCGCCGCCCGTCGCCGCCGTCGTCGCCAACGCCCCCGTTCTCCCCCACCGCCTCCACCATGGCTCCGAAGACCAGGAAGGGTGCGAAGGCGGCCGAGGCGCTGCGGCTCGAAGCGCTGCGCAAGGAGCGAGCACTTTTCCCCACCGAGCTCTCCGCGAAGGAGCTGCGGGAGTGGTTCTATCTTTTTTGGTCGACGGAGACGCGGGCGCATCCGCGCACACAGGTACTCTCCGCCGAAGCTTCTACTTTGAAGCGGTGTCCAAAAGGATACTACTTCTTCCCATTGTTCTTCTATTGCGGGCTCTGCCCGCCCTTTTCCGATTTCTTCTGCGATATTATGAACACATATGGGCTCCATCTCCTCGATTTCACCCCCAACGCCGTTCTGACCATGGCGGTTTTCGCGCATCTTTGCAAGAACTTCGTCGGAATCCACCCCAACGTAGCCCTTTTCCGCCACTATTTCATGCCCCGGGTCGAGAAAGGAGAGCCCTTGTCTGGCGGGATCGCCTAGATCTCGAGGGCCGGCAAGAAGGAGGTCTATCTGGAGGGGGAGCTCCGCAGCAAATGGGATGAGTGGAGAGCGGAGTGGTGTTGGATTGTTGATGCAGATCCGCAGCCATTCACCAATTTGCGCCAAGCCCGAGTAGTGCGCGGCGGCGACTGGAGCGCCCTGGCGGCGGACGATGCTAAGCTGAAGATTGCCACCACCCGGATCCTGCGGCTCAGGCTTGCCGGGCTCACTGTAGGGGCTGTTGGCGCGGACTTTCTTCGCCGCCGCATCGCCCCTCTGCAGGAGAGGGGGAGGCCCGCCTGGCTGTTCGGGGGCCCGGCGGATATCATGAGGCTGCGCCCAGGCCTCAATTTTAACTTCACTGTTTTGGAGTTGGACGGGACGCTCAAGGAGCTGTTCAAGCACGACCCCAACCATCCGGAGTGGTTCAGGCTGCCGCAGGGCGTCGTCCCGCTGTGCAACAACTCCCAGCTTGATCGCATCCGTGCAATGATGCCGGAGTGCGACTCGCACGGGATTATCCCAACTTGGCAGGAGCCCTCCGACGACGTCGTACGGCAATTCTTCGACGGCTTGGTGGAGGTAGCGGTCCGTGCCTACGAGCAGAGGCTCCTCACCCGCGACACCACTGATGACGAGATGCGGTACATCGCCACCAGGGCGGAAGAGGCGGCGGCAGCCGCCGCCGCGGGCGAGTTTGGTTTCACGTTGGAGGAGGCAGAGGCGGCCGAGGCGGCAAGCCTTGCCGACCGAGAGGACCTTGTCGGGGAGGTCGTTGGCGAAGGAGAGCCCGAAGCCGAAGCGAGCGAGCCCGCCGAGGGCGCAAGCAGCCAGCCGTCTTCGAGCAGCTTGCCGCAGGCGGAGCCCCCAGCGCAGCCCCCAGCTCAACCAAGAAGGCGCCTCCGTAGGACTGGAGACACAGCAGGGCGGCAGGCAGGCCAACAGCCGCAGCATCGCGGGACATGCTCCACCGTGACAAGCATCGTTGCCGCGGGAGCATCTCATGCCGTGCCGGCAACTAGAGCGGGGTCTTCTCGAGCCGCCGCACCTGATCCTGCCGCAGCTCCCGCCAAGCATCCAAGGGAGCCTACTCCTCCGCCTCGTCGCGCTGAAAGAGTACCAGACTTCGACCTCTCCGTGCTGAGCTCCGACGAGGAGGAAGAAGAGGAGGAGGAGTAAGACTTTCTCCTTGTTGTACTTATATTTCTTCTATTCTTGTTGTTTCTTGTCTTGTATCTGATCTGCTTCCCTCTGAACCTCGTTCCTTTTCAGGACTCTGGCCGAGAGAGCGGCAAAGAGGGCCAAGGTCCCCGTGGTTGTCATCGAGGACGATCCTACTGTGACAGTAGAGGACGCGTCCGAGACCACCTTGTCGGACCCGGCAACCTCTCCCCGAAGCAGCCCCCAGCGCAGCCCCCAGCGTAAGTATTTCTTCACTTCCTGTTGGGGGGGCGCGCATGGGTGCTCTTTCCTTACTGACATCTTAATTGTTGATTTGCTTGTGTAGGAGCAGAACAGGCCCATCGGGAACAACCAGAAGCCGCTCCTGAGGTGCTATCTGCTTCAACTACGCCGCCAAGGGATGATTCCCCAACAAGGGAACGCTCTCCAGCAAGGGAATGGTCCCCGGCAAGGGGCGGTTCTCCGGCAAGGGACGGGACCAGCGAACCTTCGGTGGTGGAGCCCATGACTACAGAGCCCAGCACAGGTAATCCTTTTTGTCAGAAAATTTCCCTTGGGTTCTTCTTCTTCTGATCTTCTTTTTAGATATTTGCTTGACTTTTCCTTCCTCTTCCTGTCTTCAGATCCCCCTTCCACAGATCCGATGGAGACTGAGGCCACCGGCGAGGAGGATGCACGCGGCAACACTGATGATGCCGCCGCCGCCGAGGAAGAGGCCGACGCTGACGATCCCGCCGGCGAAGAGGCCGCCAAGGCTGCTGGCGCAGGAGCTGGCGAGGGGTCTGGCGATCGCACTGACGACCCCGAGGGCGCAGGAGCACAAGGCACTACACCGACCGCCGACCCCTCCACCGCTGATGCAGCACCAGGCTCCGAAGAGCCCCAGCCCGGCACTTACTTGAAGGCCGGCGAGGGTGTCTTCATCAAGCTTCCCTAGGCGTCGAGCTCCAGGGCGCCGGTTGAAGGAGAGGCGTTCGACGGGGAAGTGCTCGCCTCTGCAGGGCTGACAGTGGTTGACGCGCCAAGCAGCAGCAGCGGCGAGTCTGAAGAGGAGCAGCTGCTCCGGAAGTTGGTGTCGCTCTACCGCGCCCGACAAGCGAAGCTGGAGTCCCGGGAAGAGCTTGTCGCGCAGGCGGGAGTTCACATAGAGAAGCATGCGGGGGAGCTCCAGGGCCGCAACCAATAGGCCCTCCGGTCCATTGCAGAGGAGAGGGCGCAGCTTGTCGAGGCGCGGAAGGCCTTCCTCCTTGAGAAGGCAGAAGCTGAGGAGCAACAGAGGCTTGCCGCTGAGGAGTTGTCCACCCGGGAAGGTGAACTGATGCAGCGGAAAGTCAATCTGGACAGCTACGAGGAGGAGCTCGCCGCACGCGAGCAATCACTTGGTGGGGAACTCAAGGAAGGAAAGGACGCTGCCGCAGCTGCCGAGGCCGCGAAGAAGGAACTGGAGGTGAAGATGACGCAGCTGGAGGCTGACGTGAAAGGGAAAGATGAGGAGCTTGCCGCGCTCCAGCGCGAACGCGATAAGGATGCCCTCGCTCATGGTGATCTGCAAGTCCAACTCGCCAATAAGGGCAAGGAACTGAACGCCGCCAAAGACTCAAATGCTGATCTGGAGCTGAAGCTGGCCACACTGACTAAGACGCTGGACGGCGCCAAGAAGCGAGAGGAGGACTTGAAGGGAGAGATCAAGGCCAATGAGGAGCTGCTAACGAGGGCCGCCGAGACTCAAAACACCTTCAGGGCTACGGTGGAGCTCTGGACAGAGGGCCTCGTCAACATTGCTGCAGTCATCAACGAGGGGCTGGCGCAACTGGACTTGGCGGGCTTCGGGTACTCCTCCGACGAGAACCTCCAGCCCAGCGCCAAGCTCACTCTATTCTTCAAGGGCGTGGCGACGGCTCTCCAGCAACTCCGGGAAAGGATCCCAAGGCAGCTAGTTGACGAGTCGCGCGCAATCTACGCCAGAGTCCTGGAGAAGGTGTTGGTGAAGGTGCTCTTCCGCAATCCGGGCCTCAACCTCACCAACGTCCTTAAGAAGCTGCCGGCGGGTGCTGATCTTGAAGAACTCAAGGCCCTTGTCGCACCCATTGTGGACAAGGTGAATGAAGTCAGGAGGGTTGATGGCGACCGTGTAGATTAGGCTGCGTGTTTTTTTCCTTTTTCTTGCCGCTGTCAGATACGTCACAGGAACAATCTATTAGAACGCGGCAAGTCATTTTTGTAATATAACTTTATTCTGGGTAGTATTTGCTATGTTATTTCCTTTACTTGATTCCCTCCCTTGTATGTTTTTACCCTACGCTTTTAGGGAACTTGCCGGCGTAGGCACCCTTGCCGCGAGCGCTGAGTGCGGAACATCAGCAGCCTGCTGGCGGTGTTGCCTCCGGCAAGAAACCTTGTCGGAACTAGTCGCAGCACACTTACGTTGTTGAGTGGACTCGAAACAAAGTAAGGGCGCAACTAGCCACGAGTTGGTTCCTCCGTGCATAGGTTTTCCATACAAAGCATAGTCGTTCAAGGAAGATAACTTAAAAGATTTCAAAATTAGTTGTGCTCAAACTTTGGCAACTTAGCTTTTCTGTCGTCTGCGTCCCGGCAAGGCTATACTTATTTGAACGTCGCC